>NW_026775575.1:37629302-37676802 GCF_030987335.1 Cornus florida
GAGATGATGCACTTACATATAAGCACTTCACCTTTTCTCTACCCAGATGATGTGGGACTTGTGCACCCGTAACTCGTCAGGCCTCTGAAAACCAATAAAAAGATCATTTCTGACCAAAGCCAATCCTAATAAAGCTTTTATCTTTAGTACACCATGATACACACATATATATAATTATATATACTACATTAGTCACATCTATTACTATGTTCATTAAATTTAAAACTATTAAACAATGATTAAATTAACAATCATTCATAGACCAATCCACAATTCATATTTCTTTTAAAAAGAAACTCCCTTGACCATAAATCCATTATAGACAATTATTTAATCATTTAAACAATCAATTATAATAAAAGGAAAATTATATTAAATTTCAAATCCCGATAATGATTTTTATTCACTAAATCACACAGCCAATATCTAGGCTTTGACAAATCATCCATATCTTTCACAACATTATTTTTTTTTTGCTATATATAAAAGAATATACTAACCTTTAAACACTAGATTATTCTAATGTAATCCTAATCCAACTGATACACACAATAACCCTCATTAGAATTTAAACACCTAATACCCATAGCCATTAACTTATGCTTTTAAATAATTCGTTCTAACTGTGATTTAAATTAATAATTTAATTAAACCTTGATACTCAAGGTGAAATCCTTATGGGTTCTAAAAGGAAAGATAGAGAAGAACTCGCCTGAAGGTTTCAAAATGAAAGCGACGCTTCAAGCTTTGATTATCTCTTCCAATCCAAAAGTCCTCCTTCTTAGATCCGATCTTCTCCTTGTCAGCCCTTCTTCGTCCTCTCTCTGCCTCTTTTATTTTTCTAACGTGTAAACTTTTAACCTTAAAGCCTTATGTGTATATTTATACACATTAAAATCCAAATCCTATTACAACTAGGACCTTCAAATAAAATAATAATCTTTAAATAATATATATCTATAAACATATATTATATTGTTAATTAAATCATATATACTTATATATAATCCATTGGTTAATTAAATCATATATATATATATATATATATATATATATATATATATATATATATATATCTTTCCATAACAATTATTAATTAATTATAATTTTATATATATTTATAATTAATACAAAAATGAACATTTAAATAATTAAATAACTATGGGCTTTTATTAATTAACCCAATAAGGCTTCATACAAGCCCAAGACCATATCTTTTGGTCCAACTTCCCTTAAGCCTAAATCCAATTAATTTAAATAAACCAAATAATTAAATAAACACTTAAATAAAAAATAAAAATAAAAAAACTAAAAACTAATTACATGAAGCAAATAAACAAAATAAAAAATTACAATCAAGTCACACCATACCAATAAAATCAACACATTAATAATTCAATCAATAATTAAATACACACACAACAATCATCATATCAATCACGAAGTATAATTTAATTAAAACATGACAATTAGTTTAAGCACTCAACTAGATAAAAACAAATCATATAAAATAAAATTAATTAAACCCAATTAAATTAAATAAATCATTTAAAAAAAATAAAATAAAAATAAAATTAATTAATCCCAATTAATAAATGTTTTAAAATATCGGGGTATTACAGCAACCGCAATTAGTCAGCTAAAAGCGCAAAGTTAAGGGAAATTACCCTCTCAAATGATGGTAATTCCAAGAGAAAATGCAAGTGCAATCGTCTTGAGAAATGGTAAAGAGGTTGAGATTCCAGTAAAAGCAGCCCCTGCATCGTTGAAGCAAGAAAAAGAGAAAAACCTCGTTGTAGACGGGAACGTTCCCAATAACGATGATAGACCTCATTTTCCTCAGGCTTTAGCAGAATCTAGAAAAAATGAGCAAAATAAAGATTTATATGAGACTTTTCATAGATGTGAGGTAATTATTCCAGTTTTAAATACTCTTAAATAAGTACTTTGTTATGCTAAATTCCTAAAAGAACTGTGTACAATTAAGAGGAAACAGAAACTTAAAAGGATGTGAGAAGGTGAGAGTAGGAGAGAATGTTTCTGCAGTTATTCAAAGAAAACTCCCTGCGAAGTGCAAAGATCCAGGTACGTTTATTATCCCTTGTACGATGGGTAACGCTAGAATTAAGAAGGCCATGATAGATTTAGGAGCTTTTATCAATGTCATGCCATATTCTATATATACTTCTTTGAAATTTGGACCTTTGAATAAAACTAATGTTGTGATTCAATTGGCTGATAGATCTAATGCCTATCCTAAAGGTGTAGTTGAGGATATTCTGGTGCAAGTTAATGATTTGGTTTTCCTTACTGATTTCTATGTGCTTGATATAGAAAATGGTGATCAAACTGCTCTTATTTTGTTAGGAATACCCTTCTTAAAGACATCCAAGACTAAGATAGGTGTTCATAGTGGCACACTTACCATGGAATTTGATGGTGAAATTGTTAAGTTTAATATTTATGATGCCATGAAATATCCTGGTGATGATAATCCTGTTTACTCCATTGATATGATCGATTCTATAGCACAGGAAGTTTTTGAACTTGATGGAAAAGATGGATTGGAAGTTGCCATTAGTAAGCATCTTGAGAAAGAGAATGAGGAGTTAACCTTGAGTACTGATTTGCAGGAAACTGTTGTAGCATTGAATAATTCTCTGAAGTTACAGCAGTTAGGTAATGTTCCTTATATTGCATTACCAATTTCTAACGAGAGGCCTTTACCCTCTATTTTGCAGGCCCCCATTCCAGATTTGATGCCTCTCCCTAGGTTCCTCAAGTATGTGTTCCTTAGAAACGGAGGAACTTTACCAGTGATCATCTCTAGTAAACTTAGTGCACCTCAATAAGAAAAGCTTGTGTAGGTCCTTAAGGAGCATAAGACGGCTATTAGTTGCACAATTGCAGATATTAAAGGAATTAGCCCGTTTACATGCATGCATCGTATCTTACTTGAAGAAGGAACAAAACCTTCCTGTCAACCGTAAAGAAGATTGAACCTGCCCATGATAGCTGTAGTGAAGAAGGAGATCCTCAAACTTCTTGAAGTTGGGGTGATTTATCCTATTTTGGATAGCAATTGGGTTAGCCCGGTTCAAGTGGTTCCTAAAAAGATTGGGATAATTGTTGTGAAAAATCAGAATGATGAGTTAGTTCCTACCCATGTTCAGAATGGGTGGCGGGTTTGTATAGATTATAGAAAATTAAATGCTGTAACCCACAAGGACCACTTCCCTTTACCTTTTATTGATCAAATGCTTAAAAGGTTAGCTGGTCATTCTTACTATTGTTTCCTTGATGGTTATTCAGGTTATTTTCAGATTGCAATTGCTTCGGAAGATCAAGAAAAGACGACTTTTACATGCCTATTTGGGACTTTTGCATATCGTCACATGCCCTTTGGCCTTTGCAATGCCCCAGCCACTTTCCAAAGGTGCATGGTTAGCATATTTTCAGATTATATTGAGCATATCATAGAAGTCTTTATGGATGATTTCACAATTTATGAAGACTCCTTTGATAATTGTTTGCATAACCTTACACTTGTTCTTCAAAGATGCATACCAACTAACCTTATGTTAAATTCTGAAAAATGTCATTTTATGGTTGAACAATGTATAGTTTTGGGTCATGTTATTTGATGAGCGCTGAAAAGTGCGTATTTAAACCCCTTAAGCTTAGGCATTCTAGTACATTTATCTATCTTACTTTACCGTTTTAGATTGATTTCGTATTATTTCCATTTTCAGGCACTTATCCCGAAAATAAGCTAATTCAGCCAAATAAGAGCTTTATTGAAGCAATTCTGAAATTAAACAAAGAAAGGAGCAAAGTAGAGAAAGAAGAAAACAAATGAAGCCAAAGGTGGGAAGCAGCAAAGTTCGATCGATCCAACTTCAAGGTTCGATCAATCGAACAATGATCGATCTCAGCACTTTAAGATAGATCCAAGCTTTGGCACAAAAACATAAAGTCCAAAAGTTCGATCGATCCAACACCACCGTTCGATCGATCGAACACTTTTGTCCTTATTCAAATGATTGATCCTATCCACAGTTGTACCACCCACTAACCACTTTTGTCCTTTCCCTAAAAATATCTCTCAAAATATCTCGGATTTGTCTTTTCCCAAAAAGCTCAACCAGTTGGATCGATCCAGCCTAAGTTCGATGGATCTCAGCCAGTTCGATCGATCCAAGTCCAAGGTTCGATCGATCGAACTTCCTCCAATGCGAAAAAGTTAAATTTTTATCTCATTGAAAGTTGTCCTTTATCCAATCATTAGGGAATATTGTGTGCACGACCCCAGCTCATTTTGGGTGTCATTTGACCTACCTATATAAGGATAATGATTGCTTTTTACAAAGGGAGAATTAATATCATTTTCATATCATCTCTTGGAGAGCAAGTTTAGAGGAGGAGGAGGCTAAAGACACCATTAGAGTTCTTCATCAACATGGAGCATATTTCTTCCATGGAGTTAGCCCTTGAGGGTTGGAGCAACATCACCATGAGTGGCTAGACATCCTCTTGGGGCTAGAGTTAGCCCCAAGCATGCTTTCTATATCTTAATCTTGTGTATTATTGAGGGATTAGTGTTGTAATTAATGTTCTGACACTTGGATATATATAGATCTTGTTTATTCAATGATTTAGGTGGTTTAATGTTTCCAATTGATCATTTCATTCTATCCATATGTCTATGTATGCTAGAGTAGATGTTCATGTGTTTGCCTCTATTTCTTGTATTGTTGATGCATGTCTATGTGTATTAATACTATAGATTTAGAGATTGTTAAAACATTGTGCTTAAAAGAATGGTCTTGTGATTTTCTAAATGGTCCATGCTTATTCCTTGATGGATTGTGCCTCTCCCCTAGTTTATTTTCATGCTAATAGTGTAGATGTAGTGTAGTTGTAGTATAGTGTTAAATGGGAGGACAATCCATGCTAGTTGTTTGATGTTCCAAGCTTTTGAATACAAGTAGCATATGTTTCTATCCTTGTATTGTATTTGGATTGTGAGCTTAATGAAAGGATTAATGACTTGTTTTGATCTATTGTGCCTTTCACATGTTGTTTAGACAATATATGCTTCATTGCTTAGATATATTGTGCCTTTCACATGATGTTTAGACAATACATGCTTAACTAGTCATCCTTGCTTGTTGAATCAACCAAACACACACACACACCAATATTGCAACACACCATTTGCCCTCATTAGCCACTTGTCAATGGTATAGAAATGCATTGCTTGGTGGTGATCTCTAAACCCCAAGATCTCTCTCTCTCTTACTTACTCTTAATTGCATTCTTTTGTTATCACTTAGTTTAATTTAGTTGTTCTCTAATCAACCAACCAACCAATTGTTTGATCACTCGACCTAGTAGCCCTAATAGCGATTCCACGACCTTGTTCGATCCTTATAATCCCTTGGGACGATCCCTACTTGCCTTAGCTATATTTATAGTGAAAGGTAGTAGTGGCTTCTATAAATGTAAAACTCTTGGCCCTCGCCTTAAAATCCACACTCTTAAGCTTATGGTAGGACGACGACCATAGTTTTTGGCGCCGTTGCCGGGGATTGATTGATTTGATTGGGCAACGTCGGATTTGTGGAATGGATTAGGATTAGTACTCTTTTGATCGTATCTTTACTTTATTTTTATTTTTCTTTTTGGTTACTTATTGTGTTGTTCTTACTTAACTAGGTGCATTGTTGGAGAGGAAGCAAACAAAGGAGCATGCAAGTAAGCGAAGAAAGTAAAAAGCTAAATATTTAAAAATTTGCTAAGCTAAGCTTTAAATTTGGAGTTGAAGTGCTAAAGGACCTTTGTGAGACTTTCTTTACTCAATCCCTTAGTTAAATCGTCGGCCCGCGTGAAGGCTTGTTTTTAATTGTTCTTGCATCATTGTTGTTAAAGCATGGGAGTATGAATTAAGTGTTTGTGGAAGAAGTCTAATTGCATTGTTGTGAAGGTATAGTGTTTGTCATTCTTTGTGCTTGTTGTGTTTTGCATTATGCATGCATGGACGTCGTTCATTGAGACCCACTCTTGTCCCTCTTGATTTGCATCTTGAATCCATCGTTAGAAATCCTAGGGGAAGAGGAAGTTTAAATAGAACCAATTTATCAATGGATGACCATAATAATGATCATGTTGAGGACCTTGGTCACATAGACCAACAAGGTATCCTTCATCTTAATGTGCATAATGAGAACATACAAGTACCATTAGGCATGCCAAGGCCATTCATTAACCAACCACCACAACAACAAGGCCAAGTTCCATACGGAATGCCAAGGCCAATGTATGCTCCACAACCTCCCATCATCAATCAAGGAATTCAAAACCAAGGTGTTCATGTTGAATTTCCAGTAGCTAATCCACCTCTTGCTTTAAGAGACCATTATGTGCCTAATGAGTATAATGCACCTACATGCATCTAATTGCCTCCATTTAGAGCACATCATTATGAAATTAAGCCACAAACCATTCAAATGCTTCCTAACTATCATGGACTTCCAAGTGAAGAACCTTACAAGCATTTGGATGAGTTTCTTGAAGTATGTTCCACCGTAAAATATATGGACATGCCGGAAGAGGTTTTAAGACTCAAACTTTTTCCATTCACCTTAAAAGATAAGGCAAAGTATCGGTTTAACAATCTTAGGCCTTTTTCAATCACTTCTTGGGCAGAAATGCAATAAGAGTTCTTAAAGAAGTACTATCCGGTTTCAAAGACCAATGCCATAGGAACGTCAATTCGAGAATTTTCACATGGGGATGGAGAAACGTTTCATGAGGCATGGGAACGCTTCAATGAATTGCTTAGGAAGTGTCCATATCATGACATGCCCAAATAACAATTAGTTCAATACTTCTTTGAGAGCTTATCGAACAACTATAAGGGTATGGTTGATGCTTCCATGGGTGGCTCATACATTGATAGGCATGAGGATGGCGTGTGGCGTCTTTATGAGAGCATGAGTGAAAATTCTTTGCATAGAACATTATCATCCAAGAATGGTAGAAATTCACAAGGTAGGAAGAGTGTTAGCTTACATCAAGTCGACCATTCAAATGAAATAGCCGCCGAAATGAAGTCTTTATCTCAAAGGTTTGATCAATTTTTGATTAACCAAAACTTGGCGAACCAAGTATCTTCCTTCCCTAACCATTCTCATCGTGCATCAAATGAAACATGTATGACTTGTTCTAGTGTTCTTCATTCTACTTCTCATTGTCCTCATGGACAAGTGCAAAATGAACCTCATGAACAAGTCAATGCAGCTTTTGTGAACCAAGGGAACAATCCTTATGGCACTCACTATAATCCAAGTTGGAGGAATCATCCGAATTTCTCTTGAAAAAACCAAGAAGAGGGCTCAAACCCTTCCCAAGGCGGTTTTCAAGGGAAGTACATTCCACCTCCACTTCAAAACCAAGGATCCCAAGGTTATAGACCTTATCAATCACAAGGGAATCAATTTGCTAATTCTCATTTTCCCAACCAATCTTATTCCCATGGTAATATTAGAAGTCCCGCCTTTGAAGAAAAAGTTTTGAATGCTTTGGGCATTTTAGAGGCTAACACACAATTGCTTCATTTTTACTCTCAATCTATTGCGAAGCTAGAAACCCAAGTAGGGAAAATAGTAAGCACTCTCAATGCAAGAGAGAAGGGAAAAATGCCTATTAATGCCCCGCCTAAGCAACAATGTGTTATGGAAACCCATTCCTCATCGGAAGGCCACACCATTGAACATGTTAATGCGGTGACTACTGATCGGTTGATCAACTATACATCAACCTTCGCAATAGCACGGATCATTGTAAAATAGGGCTATTGGTCGGGTAAGTCGAACCACTGGGACTGCGCTAATCTAATACAACCTAAATGTCTAGAATCATTCTTAGAATGATGAAGGGTTTATAGAGGTTTTGTTGGATGTCACTTAAGCTAGGAAATTAAAAGTGCATCAAACAATAAATTGCAAGAATTCAAGGGAGTGAAGTACAAGTAAAGAAGGCTAAGGAAATGAATCCATCTCCATCCCTATACACATGCTAGGTTAAGATTAATTTAACGGAAAAACAACATATATGATAATCATGATACATAACAATACTAGGTTGCTATAATATCCTCAAGAAGTTCATTTAAATAGAAAGGCAAGAATAAACCATCAAAGGTTCACATGATCAACTACCTAAACTAAAATGTAGCTTAGAACATGCTTACTAAGTCAAGGATTATCAAGCCCTAATTTAAATGGTGAATGCATATAAAGCTAAGAATCAAGTATAGACCATCAAAGGGAAACCCTAAGCCATGAACTATCTAGGTTCTCCAACTCCATGCCATTAAAACCATTCTATGATCTAACTTCCATTGTCACCATGGAAGTGCAAACAATATGATTAAGAAAAGTAACCATCCAAGACAAGATGAATAACTCACAATAATCATTTATAAACATTCAACATTCATTACAACAAAAATGAGGCTCTTGATCATGGAAAGACTATCAAAAATACATTGTAATCCCCAAAAATAAACTATACTAACACATGCTTACAAGGGAGGGGTTTCATCACCTCCCTAGATGAGGTTTAGTTGCCCATTGGTGAGCTAGAAGAAGGAAGAAGCTCCATCCAAGACTCCATTTTCGTGCTCCTTCCTTTGCTTGAAGAACTCCTCTCTTTTCTTGCTCTCTTCCCTCTCCTCTATCTTGCAAAAATGTAGCTTAATAATATGTGTGGCCTCCCTCTCTTATCTTCTAGAGATAAGCCTCTAAAAACCCCCACCAACCAACATCTCCAACCAACCATTAAAGAGGGAAATTAGAATTGAGGAACCCAAGATGCAAGTGGCTGAAAATGGGCCATTTCCGGATGCAATTCTGCCCAAAATTCGAGCACTCGAAGCAAGGCCTCGAGCACTCGAATTTAGTGTAAAAAGCTCCATGCTTCACTTGCTCCGCCCAGACCTACTTTGATGAAATGGCCATAACTTTGTGCTCCGAACTCCGAATGATGAACCATTTAAAGATTTGGAGAGCTAATTCAGAGCTTTAAATACTTCATGTTTTGGTGGAGATCCAATTCTCAAGGATGGTTGGTCAAAAATGAAGATCAAGGCAGAATTTCATTGCTGCCAGGCAGTTCTGTACACCTCTGGTAACAAGGCCATAACTCTCTGCTTCGAGCTCTGAATGACAAACCGTTTAAAGATTTAGAAAGCTAATTCAGAGTTCTAAATCTTTCATGTTATGATAGAAGTCCAGTTCTTGAGTTTGCTAGGTCAAAAATGGCAACAAAAGTCAGGTTCCACTGCTGCCAAGCTTCAGCATTGTGCCTTTGCATTCAAAATTTCAACAAAACATCATTCTTGCTTCTTTTAAGCCAATGAACCTGAAAATAAACAAAAATGCACAAATGAAGATAATCTACATAATAAAATCAAATAATGGACTTAACTAATGCAATTTAGGGCGCTTGAATATGCAATATTCGGCGCTTATCACACCCCCAAACTTATATTTTGCTAGTCTCTTAGCAAAACTACAATGAAAAACTTAATGAAAAGACAACCATGGGCATGCTACTACAAAAATATCATCCATGGTAAAATCAGATATATACATAGCTCAAAAATATCTTGAAACAGAAAAAGAGCTGGAGATGGGCTCATTGGGAAGACTATCTTGCATAAATGAAGTATTGATACTAAACACATTTCAACATGCATGTATCAACATCATAGACTATATAAATAACTCAATTATCATCTCTTGAATGGAAATCAACTCTAGCTTCAGTGAAAGTGAATTAGATTATCAACATGCAGCTTTTACTTTCTTTTCCAATTTCCAAGCACAAGTTTTCGAATCATTAATTTCCCCTTTAAATGAGGTCCCTAAGGCATGATTTTATTTACAAGACAATTTTTGTTGCTTGTTGACAATTTATTGTAACTTATAAGCGAAACATAGAATGGTTGTGCAATGCTGAAGTCCCTTAAGCTTTCTAACCAACCTATGTAGCAAGCGTTAGGCCAACAACTCCCAAACCAGATGGCTTTAGGGTGTTAAGTGTAGAGACACTCCAAAGGGCTTAATAGCTCAAGTTGGAAAGGCTACGAACTCTAGCGAACCATGTTTATTACAATTTTTTTTTGAATGACCGTGCAATGTTTAAGTCCTTTAAGCTTTCTAACCAACCCTTGTAGCAAGCGTTAGGCCAACAACTCCCAAACCAGACGGTTTTAGGGTGCTAAGTGTAGAGACACTCCTAGGGCTTAATAGCTCGAGTTGGAAAGGTTACGAACGTTAACTGGTCATTTTTTTTCTTTCTTTCTCAGTTTTTTTTTTTTTTTAGACAACTTAAATCATGCCAAAGATATTCATCTATCAGGTTTATCAAATCAAATTAACTAGGCCAAGGTCAAGGTCAAGGTCAATCAAGTTGCATGCCTCACAGTTAAGTTTTCAATGTGCATCTGTGCATTGTGAAGCTTAAAAGAGTGTCAAATCCAGTGAGAATCTAATTGAGACATTTATACAGATTAATTTGAATCTACATGATCATTTCAACTCAAATTTTTCTTTATTTTCAAAAATTTCAATTGCTTCTATACACAAGGTATTACACTTATGTTTCATCTCCGACAAGTGTCAAGTTATACTATCATTGCTTAGCAAAAATTATGAAACCAAAAATGCATAAATGCACCCCCAAACTTGAATGTCACATTGTCCTCAATGTGTGAAGACAAGTGAAACAAAATAAGAGCAAAGAAGGTAAAAGAACAATATTACCAAGTGGAGTGACGAATGCAAAAATATCTATCAATGTGAATGCGCAAATGCGTCCCCCAAACTTGGACCTGAAGACCTGTCAAAACACGACTAATAGACACATGTAAAAGCATAGGTCTCGGAAGAAAAACCAAAACAGAAATAATAAGACGAAGATGAATTTTAATGAAAAAAAAAAAAAGAGCATACGAAACACAAATTTGCACACATTAGCCACAAGTTTGAAATGGATAACAAATTAATGCCAAAACGGTGCCATTTTACTCTTTTTTTTTTTTGTATAGTTATTATTGTTATTATTATTTTATTTATTTATTATTTTTTATTTTAAGACATGCATGAGGGTTGTTGGGATGGTTGTGAGGTGTGGGTGTTGGGTTGAGGATGGTTGCTTGTGAGAGAGAGAGAAGGAAGGTGATGAGGTTGGGAGGGTGTTGGGAGGATGGCCGATGGTTGAGGTTGGGAGAGAGAGATAGGAAGGTTGGGTGCCGAGAGGTTGGTTGCTGGGTTGTGGGTTGCTTACAGCAGGTTGGTTGGGGTGAGGGAGTGAGGCTATGCATGGATGGTTGGGAGAGATGAGGGTTGCGAGGGCTCGGTATGTGTGGTTTGTGAGAGTCGAGCAAGCTCGAGCACTCGAAATGCTTCTTCGAGTGCTCGAGAAACCGGCAGAGAGTGAAAATAGAGCTTGCATGCATGGTTGGCATGGTTGCTTGGGTTAAGAGAGAAAGAGGAAGAAAGTTGGGTGGTGAGAGTGAAGTTGCCGAGAGAGAGAAGGTGAGGGTTGGTTTGGTGAGATGTTGGTTAGGCTCGAGCACTCTAAATGGGAACTGGAGTGCTCGAGCTCTGGGTAGTGAGATTGGCCAAGATGTGGTAGGAATGTCGAGCACTCGAAATGCCAATTCGAGTGCTCGAAATTGGATCAGTAAGCTCGGGGAAATGAGGAGGATTGTGGGATGAAATGTTGAGCACTCGGAATGGGTGCTAGAACTTTCGAGCACTCTAAATGGGTGCTAGAGCTCTCAAACTGGAGGCAGTGAGCAGGCTATTGACGCATTGAAATGGACTTATGCAACATTGAAATGGAAGTTGTAAAGTGAGGAACATTATGCAACATAGCAACATTATTCAAATTGGATGGAAATCTCAAAAATGAAATTTTCAAGCTTCAAAACATTGCAACCTTATGCAAACTGGATGGAATTTGCAAAAATGAAATTTTCATGCATAGAGAATTTTTTGAAAATTTCCATGTCAGTCCTAAATTCAAGCCATGCATGGAAAATTTGAAACTTTGCACATTATTCCAATCCAATGCATGGATGGATTTTTAGAAAAATTTTGAAAACTTTTCGACTTCTTTCTAATGCATGGGACTTATGCATCATCTCGAATGCATGGAATTTTTTTTTTTTTTTTTTTTTTTAAAAAAAAAAAAAAAAGAACTTTGCAACTTCATTTTAATCCAATGCATGGAAAATTTTGAAAATTGTTCACAGTTTGCAATTTTTCTCTAATGCATGGAGAATATTGAAAATTTTTCAAACATTGCAAATGCATGGAAAAATTTTAAACGGTGCAAGAATTTTAATGCATGGATGGAATTTGGGAAATTTTTTCAAAAATGCATTAAAAATGAGACATTATGCACATGAGTAGCATTCCCAAGATGCGGTGAAATTGCTAGAAAGCGATGGAAACTTTCCGGGAATGAAAATTAGAGTTGAGAAGGTCTAAGAAGCCAGTCTAAAATTTTGGAACACGACTTAAGAGATTTCCAGAAAAATTAAATTTTTGGCTTTTCTTAACCATTTCCCAGAAAATTTCAAGGCACGAGCAATTTGAGAAGGTAGGGAAGCTTGGAACATCGAAAGAATTTCTTCCCTTGCTTTGCTAAATTTAATGTCGATAGCTAGACGAACCAGGATCGGGATCCATTGGAGAGATGGATCCTTAACGCTCCGTATGCAACTTGCCTCCTTCATATGGTCTCAAACTTGGATCAATGAATGGTGAGGGAATTTGATCCTTCCGAAGAGAAACAAGTTTGGCCTTAGAGGATTTGAGCATCGCTTTTAATCTTACTTCTTTTATTTTCAGATTTAAGCAAAGGTGTTGCTTGTTCGAGATTATGGAGGCTCGTTGAATGTCATTGTCTTGACTAACAATGGGAGGATCATGACCTTTCATATTTGCAATCTCCAATTCATATACCTCATTATACTCAAATGGTTTGTTCATAGGTTGAGTATCATAGACAATGATTCTAGATTGGGCCGGAATGATTGGAAGAATTTCCAGCAACTTGCCAACATTCTCCTTACCCTTGTCCGGTGGTTCACCTTCAAAATGTTGAGGTAACTCCGGTGAAGAAATGGAAGGAGATGGACAATCCCAAGATAGAGATGGATTTGGTGCTTCCCATAAAGGAGAGGAAAATGGTGATGGAATATCAAACAAGGAGTTGACTTCCCGAATGGATTTTTCCTCATCAAAATCCTCAAAATCAGAGTGGACCAAGCAAGCTTGTAGGGGATCCTCCGTTGAAGGAGGTGGAATTGGATTTTCAATGAGTTCATCAGCAATAGTGATTGCAAAACACTCACTCTCATCCAGAGAAAGATGCACAGTATTGAAAATATTGAGCTTAACATTCATATTCCCAAAAGAGATATCCATCAATCCGATTTTACAGTTAATAGAAGCATTAGCTATAGCTAGAAAAGGACGTCCGAGAATTATGGGAATGTGTTTTCTTGGGTCGTGGACTGGTTCTGTATCAAGAACCATGAAGTCTACCGGGAAGTAGAACCTATCCACCTTTATGATAACATCTTCAATGATTCCCCGTGGTTGCTTAATAGATCTATCAGCAACTTGCAATACTATCGGAGTCGGTTTAAGATCTCCCAAACCAAGTTGTAGGTAAACCGAATATGGAATCAAATTCACACTAGCTCCTAAGTCAATGAGGGCCCTCTCGATTTTGTTGTCACCAATGACATAAGAGATTGTGGGGGCACCCGGATCCTTATACTTCGGAGGAGTGCTGTGCTGAATGATCGCACTAACATTTTCGGTTAACCTCACTTTCTTTGGTAAATGACTTCTGGAAGTGCGCTTTTGAGTGCACAAATCCTTAAGGAATTTTGCATAGGGAGGAATTTGCTTGATAGCATCCAAGAGAGGAAGATTGATCTTTACTTGCTTGAAAACTTCCCACATGTCTTGAATTTTGCAATTCTTATTCCCAAAATGTGTCGACTCTTGGAGACGTTGAGGAAACGGAGCTTTTGGCTCATAAGAAGTTTCCACATTTGGGGTGACATGAGTGGGCTTTCCGTGAATGGTATTTGGACAAGAAGAGCTTGAATTTGGACTTGAAGAGCTTGAATTTGGATTTTTTAAAGGAGGGTTTTTCTCACTTGTGTCTCCCTCAACCTTATTGTCAACCACTCTACCACTCCAAAGGGTGGTGATAGCTTGAACTTGTTCATGAGTCGGCCCACTCGGAGGAGGGGTTTCATCAATCACATGCATTCCTCTAGGATTTTCAAATGGTTGAGCGGGAAGCTTACCCTTGTCTTTTTGAAGAAGTTGGTTCACTTGGTTAGCTATTTGTCCCATTTGATTTTCGAGCCTAGCTATGGATTGAGTATGGGAGTGAACCATTTGGAGAGTAGGTTGTAAGGATGTCAAGAGATGCTTGTTGGAATCCATGATTTGCTTGTTTAATGATTCCATCATTTGCACATTTAATGATTCCATCATTTGCTTGTTTGCAGCCACTATCTCATCAATTAGATTCACAGGAGGTTGAGTGGAGACATTTGGATTGTATGGAGGTTGGTAGCTTGAAAAGGCTTGGAAAGGCCTACCTTGATATTGAGAAGAGGGCTGATTTTGAGGCCCTTGATTTTGAAGTTGGGAATTTTGTGGGGCTTGTTGCCTCCACGAAAAATTCGGATGGTCCCTCCAACCTGGATTATATGTATTGGAATACGGGCTATGCCCGGGCCTTGAGAACATGGCATTAGCTTGCTCTTGGTTGGGATTGGGAAATTGCTCCGGTGTGGGGCAATCTTCTGAGAGATGAAATGGACTATTACATGAAGCACAAACCAAACTTGCCGAATTTTGAGACAATGAAGGAGGAAGATGTGGTGCCATCAATTGGTAGAATTTATGAGCTATGGCATCCACTTGAGATGATTTCTCCCTTATAGATTTTGGTTGAGAAAGGTTGGTGTTCCTTGCATTGGTTGAGGCCGGAGCCCTACGAGAATTATGTTGAAGTGAATTTTTGCTTAAATTCTCAAGTAGGGTCCAAGCCTCATCCGCATTCTTGGACATGAATATCCCACTACAAGAAGAATCAACCATGAATCTATGGGTTTCGGTCAAGCCGGCATAGAAAGCTTGCACTAATTGCCATTTTGGGATCAAATGATGAGGATATTTCCGAAGAAGATCTTGTAGCCTTTCCCAAGTCTCATAGAGTTGTTCTCCATCAATTTGAGAAAAGCTTAGAATGGAACGCCTCATTTGGTTGGTTTTACTTACCGGATAATACTTCTTAAGGAATTCTTGTTGCAATTGAGCCCAAGAAGTAATGGAATTGGGAGCGAGGGAGTTTAACCAATATTTTGCCCTATCATTTAGGGAGAATGGGAAAAGATGGAGATGGAGTGCATTGTCCGGAAAACCTCTCAATTGGATGGTCGAACAGATTTCAAGGAACTCATCAAGATGTTTATATGGATCTTCATTATCAAAGCCATGAAATGATGGAAGCATTTGGATGGTGCTTGATTTGATCTCATATTGAGCTGCATCGATGTTTGGCATTACTATGCAAGAAGGAGAAGCATAGGTGGTAGGGATGAAATGATCTCTAAGAGTCATTGGCTCGATATTAAGAATTTTAGCCCTTTCATTCCCCGGATTTCCTATATTATCTCCCATTGTATTAAATTCAGTTTCAAGATCCCTTGTAAGAGTAGATTCCCTAAGGTTTCTTCTAAGAGTTCTTTTAAGAGAATTGATATCAATGGGCGAATCGATTGTGGGTAGAGAGAGTAACCTACGACCAAACATCAACAGCACAGCATATTATTAACAAAGCAATTCATTATCCACAACTCCACATACGATGTTCCATTTCTCCTCAATTATCAAGACAGAAAATAAATGGCCACGACAAGGACCGATGCTTATACATAGAATTAAAACAATAATATAGCCTCAACAAGGGCTTGCAAATAAATTAACTACTTCTAAGCTTAACACATGGACGATATCTTACAATGTGAAACTAAAAAGTCAAGAAACTTACCTGGGGTCCTTTAGACTTACGCTTTGCTAGCGTTCCCACGGCGAGATTCGAGTCCCTAGAATCTTACAACACGAAAATGGTTAAACCACACGAAAAATATGCACAAAACACAATATGTACAATCAAACTAAATTTAACCCTAAACTTTGGTTGCTAAACCGTTTACAAGTCCCCGGCAACGGCGCCAAAAATTGATCGGTTGATCAACTATACATCAACCTTCGCAATAGCACGAATCATTGTAAAATAGGGCTATTGGTCGGGTAAGTCAAACCACTAGGACTGCGCTAGTCTAATACAACCTAAATGTCTAGAATCATTCTTAGAATGATGAAGGATTTATAGAGGTTTTGTTGGATGTCACTTAAGCTAGGAAATTAAAAGTGCATAAAACAATAAATTGCAAGAATTCAAGGGAGTGAAGTACAAGTAAAGAAGGCTAGGGAAATGAATCCACCTCCATCCCTATACACATGCTAGGTTAAGATTAATTTAAGGGAAAAACAACATATATGATAGTCATGATACATAACAATACTAGGTTGCTATAATATCCTCAAGAAGTTCATTTAAATAGAAAGGTAAGAATAAACCATTAAAGGTTCACATGATCAACTACCTAAACTAAAATGTAGCTTAGAACATGCTTACTAAGTCAAGGATTATCAAGCCCTAATTTAAATGGTGAATGCACATAAAGCTAAGAATCAAGTATAGACCATCAAAGGGAAACCCTAAGCCATGAACTATCTAGGTTCTCCAACTCCATGCCATTAAAACCATTCCATGATCGAACTTCCATTGTCACCATGGAAGTGCAAACAATATGATTAAGAAAAGTAACCATCCAAGACAAGATGAATAACTCACAATAATCATTTATAAACATTCAACATTCATTACAACAAAAATGAGGCTCTTGATCATGGAAAGACTATCAAAAATACATTGTAATCCCCAAAAATAAACTATACTAACACATTCTTACAAGAGAGGGGTTTCATCACCTCCCTAGATGAGGTTTAGTTGCCCATTGGTGAGCTAGAAGAAGGAAGAAGCTCCATCCAAGACTCCATTTTCGTGCTCCTTCCTTTGCTTGAAGAACTCCTCTCTTTTCTTGCTCTCTTCCCTCTCCTCTATCTTGCAAAAATGTAGCTTAATAATATGTGTGACCTCCCTCTCTTATCTCTTAGAGATAAGCCTCTAAAAACCCCCACCAACCAACATCTCCAACCAACCATTAAAGAGGGAAATTAGAATTGAGGAACCCAAGATGCAAGTGGCTGAAAATGGGCCATTTCCGGATGCAATTCTGCCCAAAATTCGAGCACTCGAAGCAAGGCCTCGAGCACTCGAATTTAGTGTAAAAAGCTCCATGCTTCACTTGCTCCGCCCAGACCTACTTTGATGAAATGGCCATAACTTTGCGCTCTGAACTCCGAATGATGAACCATTTGAATATTTAGAGAGATAATTCAGAGTTTTAAATACTTCATGTTTTGGTGGAGATCCAATTCTCAAGGATGATTGGTTGAAAATGAAGATCAAGGCAGAATTTCATTGCTGCCAGGCAGTTCTGCGCACCTCTGGTAACAAGGCGATAACTCTCTGCTCCAAGCTCTGAATGACAAACCATTTGAAGATTTAGAAAGCTAATTCAGAGCTCTAAATCTTTCATGTTATGATAGAAGTCCAGTTCTTGAGTTTTCTAGGTCAAAAATGGTGACAAAAGTCAGATTCCACTGCTGCCAAGCTTCAGCATTGTGCCTTTGCATTCAAAATTTCAACAAAACATCATTCTTGCTTCTTTTAAGCCAATGAACCTGAAAATAAACAAAAATGCACAAATGAAGATAATCTACATAATAAAATCAAATAATGGACTTAACTAATGCAATTTAGGGCGCTTGAATATGCAATATTCGGGGCTTATCAACTACCTTGCGGAGTGGTAGGATTGTGGATAATCAAGTTGGAATGTCCAATGAAGAGAGTGAACCGGTGCAACCTTAAGTTGTCACCCGTCCTGTTTCACATCCCGTTCCTCCTTCATTGCATGTACATGATCTTGTAAATGAGAAAGTTTTGAAAAATGTGTTTGAAAAAGAAGTTTTGAAAAATGATGTTGAAAAGGTTTTGTTGAAAAATGATTTAAAACAAAATGACTTAAAAACTTCTTGTGTTGAAGAGAGTTCAAAAGAAAATTCTGAAAAAGTGTTTGAACCAAAAGTTCCATTTCCGGATGCCTTAAAAGGATCCATTTCAAAAGACAAGCAAAAGGCAAAAATCAATGAAATTATGGAATTGTTTAGGCAAGTGAAAGTTTATCTTCCACTATTGGATGCAATCAAGCAAATTCCGGCTTATGCCAAATTCTTGAAAGACTTGTGCACCCAAAAGCGGAAGAACAAGAGCCAAGCACCAAGAAAAGTGGTTTTGACTGAGCAAGTAAGCTCAATTTTGTAACATAAGACTTTGCCAAAGTTTAAGGACCCCAGTTCACCCACTACATCATGCATTATTGGTGATCATATCATTAATCGGGCACTTCTTGACTTAGGAGCAAGTGTTAAACTTCTTCCATACTCGGTTTATATCAAATTGGGCTTAGGTGAATTGAAACCGACGTCGGTAGTTTTGCAACTTGCCGACCAATCCTTTAAGAAGCCTAGGGGTATAATTGAGGATGTTTTGATAAAGATTGACAAATTCTTCTTTCCCGTTGATTTCGTTGTCATTGACACGGAACCGGTCCCCAATTTTAAGAGCCAAATTTCCGTTATCCTTGGCTGTCCTTTCTTGGCAACCGCTAATGCCAACATCAATTATAGGATAGGGATAATGAAGATCTCATTTGGCCATATGAAGGTGAAGTTGAATATCTTTTATCCCACGCTCAATTCATTTGACAAATATGAAGGAGAGGCTAATGTTGCAGATAAATGTCATGATCTTCAATGTCAAGGAAATGAGCTTTTGTGTAAGACCAAAACTTCCAAAGGATCATCTTCAACCTTGTATTCTCAAAGTCTTGTTCCAAATTCTTACTTTAAAAGGGCATGGAAGCCCAAAGGTTATGATTGCATAGATAAGGAACCAAAGGTTTCTTTTGAGCTTAATCCAACAAGTTCTTCAAAGAACCATTTGTTGGGTAGAGTTCAAAGAATCTATCACCCTAACAAGGAGGGGATGCATTATAAGATCTTTGATCCGGGCTAAAAGAGCCCAATGTCTTGCTAGAGACGTTAAAGACTAGTAAAAGCATTCGTAGGGTGTTAAAACCCTATTCCTCCCTCATTTCTATCTTTCATTTTATTTTTTTGCAAAGTCTAGATACTTGTTTTTGGTTCTCATATACAGGTGAGGATTGCATAAGCTTTCATGTCATTATTGAGCATTCTGCATAGTTCGATCGATCTCAAACCTGAGTTCGATCGATCGAACTCCATTCTGCATCCAACACTTAGAAAATTTTTCGACCTGCAGAAACTTGCATCCAAATCACCTCTCTGTCCCATCATTCGAACTAACTCTTAGATCGATCAAGAGACCTTCGATCGATCCAACTTCCAAGTTCGATCGATCTCATGATTTAACACTTAGGAAAATTTTGAGCCTGCATCAACCTGCATATTTCACCTCTCTATCTCATCGATCGAAACATTCCAAGATCGATCTGAAGTTCTTCGATCGATCCAACTTTCAAGTTCGATCGATCTTCAAGTTCCAACACTTAGCCAATTTTTTGAGCTAAAAACCTGCATATTTTTGCTATCTGTTTGATCGATCGAACTCTTGTTTCGATCGATCTCAGTTCTCCATTTCATTATTTTGATTTTGTTTTGACTTTTCGAATTTTAAAAATCCAAAATATTTTCAGTTTCATTTTATTTTATTTTATTTTCATTTTACTTCATTTTATTTTATTTTTCAAAAAGTTTTCAAAAATTCAAAAATATTTTAATTAGTTTTTAATTACTATTGTTTATTCAATTAAATAAAAAAAAAACCCAAAAATATTTTATTCTAGTTTATTTTATTTTATTTTTAAGTCTAATTTTTAATTTTAGTTTTGCATTTTTCAAAAATTTCAAAAATTCAATAATACTTTGAAGAGAGTTCATCAAAGTTCGATCGATCTCAGTTAAAGTTCGATCGATCGAACTCTGTCGGGAATGTTTTTAAAATAGACCTAGAGGGACTCAAGATCGATCATTTAGATCGATCCAACCCTCCAAACCCTTACTCCCCTCATCGCCGCCGCATCCACTATCATCTTCCTTATCTCCGGCGAGATCTCCGGCGAGATCCAAGCTCACATCTACCTCTCTCATCTCGGATTTCTCACCCACTCTTCGCATCCACTTCTCTCCCTTCGATTTGGGTAAGAACCGAGATCTCACTTATGATTTAAGCTTCAATATGATGATTAGATGCTTTATATGTTGCATTCTTGCTTTATACATGATTAAATCTCCATTTTTGAAGCTTCGAAGCATTGAGTTTCCATGTATATATATATGTGTATATGCTTCGTATATATGTGTATATATTTGATCTATTTTGGGAGGATGGGCCATGATTGGGTAATAGGATTGGATGATTTGTTGTGTTGAAGGGCCCACGAACACGTTCGTGTGGGCCCCATGCTTCCAAAGTCACAGATCTGTGACTGTTTATATTCATCGCACAGTTCGATCGATCGAACTTGTACCTCAAATTGATCTTGAGAGATCGATCAAACTCGTGTCTCAGATCGATCGAAGTTGTGAGATCGATCTCACTTATTTTCGATCGATCCAACTTTTGTGATCGATCTCACTTCTTTTTGTGATCGATCGAACTTCACAGATCTCACACACACACTTCATTCATCATATCTTATGTTCATGCTATTTTATATATGCCCAATGCCTGTGATATTCCACATTGGATGCATTTTATACTTACATTGTTTAGCATGTTTCATATCCTGCCACTTACATAGATTCATGTCATATTTGTTTTGTTTATTTTTACTTGACATACATGTTTCTATATTGTGCTTAAACTTTCTTACTCTGGCACTAACTTCCATTGCAAGTTTTTCTTTTTCTTTTTTGCAAGCCATGGTTAAGAGGAAGACCGTTGCCAACAGGCAACACGGGCCCCACCGACATATCAGACCATGTATAGAGGAGCCAGTAGAGCCCTCTCATGCACAGGAGGAGCCAGCACAGGCTACCCCACCGCAGTTACTAACTCATGAGGTTGAGGATGACCATATACCATCCACCTCTACGACTCATCCTGCATTCACTCCATCACCATCTCCACCGCATGCTGGAGCTGGGCATTCACTTATACCAGCTCAGCCAGCTTATCTGGAGCGTGATAGGCCTGCGCCTAGATATGCGCATATGACGGTCGACCATGAGTTAGTGTTGGACACGGCCATTTTCTCCCGATCGGCGCTGACCCGATTCGCTTACCATGACATCATTCAGAGGGGCCTGGTAGCTATTCTTGCCTCAGTCACGAGCCGGTCTATCTGCGGCTGGTACGGTTGTTCTACTAGAACCTCTGACCATCCCCGCGTACCATAGCCGAGCTGGTCACTTCTATAGATGGCCATCAGATCACCATCACAGTGGACTCACTAGCCCGCTCTTGCTACTGCCTACACCGCTGTCCTCTAGAGCTTCAAGACACATATCCAAGGCTATATAGGCCTTCTTACGTCGACATGACGGTCTTTTTTACAGGTCACCATGCCAGTGACGAGACTTTCGCCACTCGGACATTCCTTCCAGACGACCCGTGGTTCACCGATTCTATGCTCTTCCGGAATATATACATGGCGGGGCACAAGATTTAGCGTAGGGGGGATTATCTGACAGCCCTCTACGCCTTCTACACCGGGCACTGGGTGTCCATTCCCGTGCTCATTTGGAGCATGTGAGGAAGCTATATGACGAGTACATCAGGAAGGAGACGCCCGGACGGGCTAAGTCTCTTCCATTCAGCCACCTCATCACCCAGATTTTGATCGATCAGCGCTACCCCATTCATCCTCGGGAGCACCTCGAGAGAGGTTCATGCCACTTTCTAAAGAAGGATTGGACCAAGAGCTACAACGCCATCATTTCTAGACTGCATGACCACGCAGTAGTGGCTGCAGAGGAGTTAGAGGAGGAGGAGGCCCAGGCAGAGGTAGAGGCAGAGGCAGCAGTAGTAGATCCCGCAGTGGATAACGCACTAGTCGATCCAGCTACTGAGCATATAGATATAGACTTAGAATGCCCTGCAGTTGACGCAGAGCAGTACTCTCCAGCCAGGTCGCCCATTCACGAGCAGGAGCAGAGTCAGGAGTTTTCTTCTGATTCATCTATGCCTGAGGCTCTGACCCCCGGCTTTGGAGTACATCTGCAGATGCTTAAGGATGTTGTTGTTGCCATACGAGCTGATCTTACAGTCCACAGAGCTGATTTTCCTGCCTTCCGCACGGATGTCGTGACCATGTTCCGAGATCTATCCAGAGATATCCTCGGAGCCCGACTTGCCCGTCTTACCTCATCCTCCTGAGTTCCCAGTTCCTTTTATCTCCTGATCCCTCTCTCCTATTGACACTTTACTATTGTCACTGTACATTATTATTTTTACAGCCGATCTGTCGGCTTTGATATTTTTATTGTACCTGCACATTATCTATTTTATATATCTGTTTTTGCTATGGATTTCATATGATTATATTATCAGATCTGTATGTTTGACTCCATCAGGTGCATCACAGTGACTTCAGTGAGAGAGTGCTACCCAATTTTCAGGACCACCCTTATACCTCTCTTATTTCTTTATCTGTTTATCCCATTTACACTTGCATGTCCACTGTGCACTAATTATTCCATTTTGTTATTTGATGTGTTTATTCAAGCACCAATTTTTAGGACCACAGTTCATCCCAAGTTTGGGGAGGGCCATGCCACCCACTTCGGATACTTCAGTCCCGATCATTCTATGCCTTAGTTACACTGGTATACTCTTTCCTTTGTTCTCTTTGCACATTGAGGACATTGTACCATTTAAGTTTGGGGGGAATGGTGCTTTACATTGTTAGTTTTAAAATTCAAAATTTTGAGCATGACTTGTGTAATTGAGGGATATTTCTATGATTGGTCCATATCTAGCTATGATTTTGATCTTTTGAGGACTATATTGCTTAAAATTTAAAAATTGCTTGACTTGAGAGTCCAATACTCCTTATATGCCTTATGGAAGCCATTTAGGAGTAAATTTTTTCGAAAGATTGATATCTTGCTTGCATTTGTGGTCCACATCATCTTGATTTTGTGATTGTTTTGAGATTCATTATAGAATTCTACACTAGCACAGGCGCACACTAGTATTCATTTGTGGGGTACATGCTTTGTTGATTATTGAATTGGTTATATCCCAATTGAGCTAGTAGTGCATTGAAAGCTTTCATTTTTGATAAAGGTGGATAACAACCCCTTTTCATTAAGCACTGAACTTCTCGCGCCGAAAGGTGGAGGGCCCAAACTCTAGGTTAATAATTGAATTGAAAAAAAAAAAAAGTTGCAAAAGTAATAAAAAGTGAGGACTTCTCCCAAATGGTGAGAAATAGGAAATGATTAGATGAAGGTTGTCTTGATTTGTAGCCTAGTTGATTTGAGCTTGTAAGTCCATAGGGGTATTTGAATGCCTAATGCCCTAAAGCCGTCTGGTTTGGGAGTCATTAACCTAACGCTCGACCTCATGAATCGCTAGAAAGCTTAATAGATCAACACATTGTACCATGCTTCCATCTTTGATCCTATAAAAAAAATAATAATAAAATAAAAAAAATCGAGTGAAAAGAATAAGCGCGCCTAGAACAATAAAGTTTTAATAAAATGTTCACTTTTTGTCTTGATGATCGGTACTAGATTTGTATGCTAGTTTGAGAGTAAGGATGCGATTAATTCTTTAGCTGGCTTAGACAGCAACACATTTGATACCGGTCCACTCAAAAAGGATTCTAGAGTTGTTTTAATTTGCATGACCATTTTCTTGATGTGTGGAGGACCATATTTGCTTGCTTGATGTTGAGATTTTGAGATATTGCTCGGAAATGTTTGAAACATTGCATACTTGAGGTAGTTTTCTCCCAATGCTTGTTTGCAATATTGGTGCCTCTTTTGCAAGAATGAGCTTAATGTTTGTGGGTATCATTTCTGGAAACCCTCACGAAACTTTACTCGTCCACTAGGGGTAACCTAGGGGTTTAAAAGGCTTGTTGCATATGCTAAGTGCAATCGTGTTCCTTACGAAAGTGGCGTTATCCATTTATTGTTTTCTAGTTCATACTTGTATAATTGTTTATTTCATTCATTTACTTTCTAGTTCATTGCTAAGGACTAGCAATATTTAAGTTTGGGGGTGTGATAAGCGTTGAAAAGTGCGTATTTAAACCCCTTAAGCTTAGGCATTCTAGTACCTTTATCTATCTTACTTTACCGTTTTAGATTGATTTCGTATTATTTCCATTTTCAGGCACTTATCCCAAAAATAAGCTAACTCAACCAAATAAGAGCTTAATTGAAGCAATTCTGGGATTAAATAAAGAAAGGAGCAAAGTGGAGAAAGAAGAAAGCAAATGAAGCCAAAGGTAGGAAGCAGCAAAGTTCGATCAATCCAATTTCAAGGTTCGATCGATCGAACAATGATCGATCTTAGCACTTCAAGATAGATCCAAGCCTTGGCCCAAAAGCATAAAGTCCAAAAGTTTGATCGATCCAACACCACCGTTCGATCGATCGAACACTTTTATCCTTATTCAAATGATTGATCCTATCCATAAGTGTACCACCCACTAACCACTTTTGTCCTTTTCCCAAAAATATCTCGGATTTGTCTTTTCCCAAAAAGCTCAACCAGTTGGATCGATCCAGCCTAAGTTCGATGGATCTCAGCCAGTTCGATCGATCCAAGTCCAAGGTTCGATCGATCGAACTTCCTCCAGTGCGAAAAAGTTAAATTTCCATCTCATTGAAAGTTGTCCTTTATCCAATCATTAGGGAATATTGTGTGCATGACCCCAGCTCATTTTGGATGTCATTTGACCTACCTATATAAGGATAATGATTACTTTTTACAAAGGGAGAACTAATATCATTTTCATATCATCTCTTGGAGAGCAGGTTTAGAGGAGGAGGAGGCTAAAGACACCATTGGAGTTTTTCATCAACAAGGAGCAGATTTCTTCCATGGAGTTAGCCTTTGAGAGTTGGAGCAACATCACCATGATTAGCTAGACATCCTCTTGGGGCTAGAGTTAGGCCTAAGCATGCTTTCTATATCTTAATCTTGTGTATTATTGAGGGATTAGTGTTGTAATTAATGTTTTGACACTTGGATATATATAGATCTTGTTTATTCAATGATTTACGTGGTATCTATATGTCTATGTATGCTAGAGTAGATGTTCATGTGTTTACTTCTATTTCTTGTGTTGTTGATGCATGTCTATGTGTATTAATGCTATAGATTTAGAGATTGTCAAAACATTGTGCTTAAAAGAATGGTCTTGTGATTTTCTAGATGGTCTATGCTTATTCCTTGATGGATTGTGCCTCTCCTCTAGTTTATTTTCATGCTAGTAGTGTAGATGTAGTGTAGTTGTAGTGTAGTGTTAAATGGGAGGACAATCCAGGTTAGTTGTTTGATGTTCCAAGCTTTTGAATACAATTAGCATATGTCTCTATCCTTCTGTTGTATTTGGATTGTGAGCTTAATGAAATGATTAATGACTTGTTTTGATCTATTGTGCCTTTCACATGTTGTTTAGACAATATATGCTTCATTGCTTAGATATATTGTGCCTTTCACATGATGTTTAGACAATACATGCTTAACTAGTCATCCTTGCTTGTTGAATCAACCAAACACACACACACACCAATATTGCAACACACCATTTGCCCTCATTAGTCACTTGTCAATGGTATAGAAATGCATTACTTAGTGGTGATCTTTAAACCCCAAGATCTCTCTCTCTTACTTACTCTTAATTGCATTATTTTGTTATCACTTAGTTTAATTTAGTTGCTCTCTCATCAACCTACCAACCAATTGTTTGATCACTCGACCTACTAGCCCTAATAGCGATTCCACGACCTTGTTCGATCCTCACAATCCCTTGGGACGATCCCTACTCGCCCTAGCTATATTTATAGTGAAAGGTAGTAGTGGCTTCTATAAATGTAAAACTCTTGGTCGTCGCCTTAAAATCTACACTTTTAAGCTTATGGTAGGACGACGACCATTGTTTCATCTAGGGGAATTGAGGTAGATAAAGCCAAAGTTGATATTATTTAATCTTTACCTTATCCTACTAGTGTGCGGGAAGTTTGTACTTTTTTTGGACATGTAGATTTTTACCGAAGATTCATCAAGGACTTCTCCAAAATAGCATTACCCCTATGCAAGTTGCTATAAAAGGATGTGGCTTTTGAGCTCGATGATGCATGTAAAAAGGCGTTTGATAAGTTGAAGGAACTGTTGATTTCTACCCCAGTTATCCAACCCCCTGATTGGAACGTTCTTTTCGAGATAACGTGCGACGCAAGTGATTATGCAGTAGGCGTTGTTTTGGGTCAAAAAATTGGAAAAACAACTCATGCCATTTATTATGCTTCAAGGACTTTGAATGATGCCCAGAGATACTACTCTACTACTGAAAAAGAACTTTTAGCTATTGTTTTTCCTTTACAAAAGTTTTGATCTTATTTGCTTGGTACTAAAATCATTGTTTACTCTTATTATGCAGCTCTTCGTTATTTGATGACGAAGAAAGAGGCAAAACCAAGATTAATAAGATGGATACTTCTCTTGAGTGAATTTAATTTGGAGATCTAAGACAAAAGAGGGACAAAAAATCGTGTCGCAGATCATTTGAGTCGTTTAGTTCATGTGGAGGATGAACTTCGTCTACAAGGAACGTTCCCTGATGAGCAATTATTCTCTATGAGTATGACATTACCTTGGTATGCGAATATTGTAAATTATTTGGTCACTAATATGTTACCTCCTGGTTTGTCTAAGGCTCAAAGAGATAAGATTAAGAGTGATGCCAAATACTATGTGTGGGATGACCCATACTTATGGAAGTATTGTGCTGATCAAGTGATAAGAAGGTGCGTTCATGAAAATGAAATTATTTCTATTCTCACCTTTTGTCATTCTTATGCTTATGGAGGTCATTTTGGAGCTAAGAGGATGGCGAGAAAAGTGCTAGAATGTGGTTTCTATTGGCCGTCTTTATTTCGAGATTCATTTTCTTTTTTGTAAGTCATGCGATCATTGTCAAAAGACAAGTAATATATCCCAAAGGAATGAAATGCCACAAACCCCCATAATATTTTGTGAAATTTTTTATGTTTGGGGTATCGATTTCATGGGACCGTTCCCTGTATCTTTCGGTTATGTTTATATTTTGCTTGCTGTTGATTATGTCTCAAAATGGGTAGAAGCCAAAGCTACTAGGACTAATGATTCTAAAGCTATTACAGATTTTATCAAGTCTAACATATTCTCCAGGTTTAGAATTCCAAGAGCTCTAATAAGTGATCGAGGCACACAGTTTTGCAATCGAACTATAGAGACTTTGCTGAGAAAGTACCATGTGACCCACAAGGTATCAACTGCATATCATCCGTAAACAAGTGGACAAGCAGAAGTGTTAAATCGAGAGATCAAGTCCATCATTAAAAAGACGGTCAATCCATGTAGAAAAGATTGGAGTTTGCACTTGGATGATGCCTTGTGAGCGTATAGGGCTGCATATAAGACGCCCATTAATATGTCACCTTATCGGTTGGTGTTTGGGAAACCATGCCACCTTCCAGTTAAGTTAGAACACAAGGCTTATTGGGCTATCAAGAGTTTCAACATAAAGATGGATGAAAGTGGAGAACACAGGAAGTTATAACTATAAGAGTTAGAGGAAATTCGTTGTGACGACCCGAACCCGAGGGTCCGAATCGCTAACCGGATCCTTATCGGAACCCGAGGTCAACTAAGGGCACTACTATCCTTTCCTATGTCAATACATAATAATAATAATAATAATAATAATAATAATAATAATAATAATATAATAATGGGATCATACCTACAAAATATGTCAAAACAGTTCACTAACCCGTCAAAACCTATGGAGGAGCGTTGTCCGCCATTTCCTTTTCGTATCCTAAAAAATGTTAATAATAGGGTGAGCCAACTGCCTAGTAGGAAGTGTCTAAGATACACCTTTTACGACCCGGTGAATCCATACAAGGAATATAATACAAGTAAATAGGATTATGCCTCGGGGAAAGCAAGTAAAGCAACAGTGATATCAACAAATACATACGCAAGTCGTCTAACCACCAAATATACAATGTATGCCAATGCAATGCCATGCCATGCAATGTCGCTCCCCAATTCTTAAACAATACCGTTTCAACTTCCAAACCGTTAGTGCAATCTGACCCAAGGCACCTCCAAGGCATCACGAGGGAGGGGTTGGCTAGCTTTCACCGACCACATGGCACATTCATGGCGTCGTTTGGGCCTAGGTAGCTCAACCACACTAGAGTCTTTCTTTAGCCCCCCTCTAGATCACACTAACACCACGGACCACTAGGCGCCTCCTAGGCGTCTGGGTTTTCACAAACACTTTCGAAAACGTTTCCCCAAAACAATTTTATTTGTTTTTTTTTTCAAAAAAAAAACAATTTCCCAAAAATCAATTTCGTTACTTTTTATAACAAACTTCCTTTTCTTTCCCAATAAGGTGTATGAATGTTACATGCTATAACTAATCAAGACAATTCGTAACCTTCCATCATGCGTAATCAACTACAACAACATAGCATGCTTTAATATGAATTTTAGAAATAGCCAACATACACTCATACAATAAATCCAATATATACATACACAAATTTTGTCATTTAAATACACTTCATCACAAAATAACAATTATCACACGGCATACTTATTTTACATAATAAAATTTCATATACAACATTTGCATCACATCTCAAGGATTCTACACCAATTAAGCATGCTAGTATCAAATTAATGAGGGAAAAATTCACCGAGGGCAAAGAATACATGAATTAGAGCACCCCTACCTCAAAATAGATGAAAAGCCCCAATTTAGACCCAAAATTTGAAATTTCAAAAGTGCTCCAAACTAGAAATTGCTCCGATCAAAACGAAGGTCTCGACGAGCTCATCAACTTTGCTTTAAGTGGCAAAGCCAAAATCCCAATAATATAGCCTAGATTTAAACTTTGAATGAAGAAGAAAAAGAAAAAAAAAAATGAAAACTAGAAGAGAGAAGAGGAAATGGCGTACTGGAGAAGAGAGAAAAATGACTTCTCTGATGACCATAAGGTCATTTACAATGATGCACACTAATGGTGGGTCCTATGCCTTATGAAAATATCAACTTTTTTTATTTTTTATTATTATTATTTTTATAACTTTATATATATATATATAATGTAACAAATTCAATTCAAACCCATTACTCATCTCAAGAGCGACCCGCCAATACAACACATTTCCATTTCCCCTTTAATTTCGCAGCCACCCCATTCCACTTGCTCACTTCGGCTGTTCCTTCTTTCCACAGATGCATCACATATGTATATATATCATATATATATATATATATATATATATATATATACAATGAAACTAAACTAAATCAAACCCATTAAAAATTTCAATTGGGTAAATCTCCAAATTTAAAATTAAATACTCAATCTTGACTAAAAAAAATCATGAAATATAATTTAAATAAAAATCTTAAAAATCCGGGTTATCACATTCTCCACCATTTAAAAAGAATTTTGTCCTCGAAATTTGAATCCAACAGTTTTTACATAACCGAAAACATTAACAATCACAAAACAAAATCTATAAATCCTTACCCCAGGCGATGTGAGATACCGTGATATATATATGTAGGACGTTGTGGTAGCTGTCAGTGCTAGTCACCCGCCCATACATTCTGTAACCGTTGTGGTAACTAGTCAATATGTCACCCGCCCACTAAAATCCGATTCGCACCACCCTATGAGGGTACACATGACTCACAACATAACAACACAAAACCAACTGGATTCCATACCCGACTCAAAACGGATAGCGGTCCATTTTACACTACCATGCAAGACTTCGAAGCCTGAAAGAAGAACAGTCACTAGACCGCTGAACATGATGACATCCAATTTCAACTCATCCTTTAAAGGACACACAAAACCTCAGATAAGGAACCCGTCCATCTCACAATCAAGCTCAAACTCAAATCTACACATCCCCGTCAGGCCAAGCACTCGCTAACTGACGCATAGTTATACCATCACGTATCCACACCAGCGACTACTAACCGCACTATACAACAATTATCATATTTAACCATTTCAAGATGACTAAACAACAGATCTCCTAACGACTACATAGTCATGAGCCACCAAAACAATAAAACGCACTGTCCTGTATCCAGTACACAAATCTTCAAAACAAGATCTTTAACAATCATATGGTCATACCACAACCCGCTATCGGACATTTGGTCTTACCTACAAACCACCCGAGTCCACACTGTCACACCGACACAACGCATAATACCATACTCTCACTGTCCTGACCAAACAAAACAATCATTGACCTTTGACCCGACATGCTAAAGAGGGACTGATTCAGGAAAAATGGTTGGTCAGGCCATTCTCATCATCGATTCGATCTCAACACAGACGTTGTTCCTATCCTTAGGTCCAAACCTCAAACACAATCTCACACAGTCCACAAGACAACCATGAGATCTACTTACTATCAATCCATCGCTCTACGTAACCTCAACAACTATACAGTCACATTCTTGCTCTAAAAATTCCATTTATGCCTTAATCATAACAGGCTAAAAACGACACGGCACCAAATACCATAATCATCAACCAGCCTAAAAGTTTTCTAGTCCGTTCCTAATAACCTGTACTAGAGGTGAACTCCATGACATCATTCAATCCAATTCTTACCTCGTCAAAACACATAATTCAACTATCTCGTGCCTGAGATCTCGAAACCAGAGCCAATTACTATGATTAATCCTCAAAGGAATCATACATTCATATTTTAAATCATGTAATCTTAAGATGATACCGACACTAGTCCTCAAACCACTGATCGAATCTAACGTTTATATAAACATCCAAGTACACGACTTACATTACATCACCTAATCATCCTCGAACTAGTTCACGACACATCTCCTAGCCATCACCGCTAGTACCAGACACCTGAAACATACAGTCCCTATTCGGTAACTCGTACTTCAACCACTCTCAAAACAAGTGTTACTAAAACAAAAGACTCCACCTCCCTCTATGGGAGTGAGTTGACCAAACAAACTAAACCCTTACTACATACCTCTAATCAATGGAGGAAAACTGTCACCAATCCGCCCATCCACGGGCATGCACAACTCCTATGATGGAACAAGACTCCCAACCAATGACGTCCTTAACCCGAGCAAACAGAAAGGGTAATGAACCCCACTCTCACAGATACTACCAACTCGTACCTAAATGCACCTGACACCCCGTCACACACTACTTACCAATCGTTCAACCGTTTACACTTAATCTCACCCGAGATGAACTGAACTCCCTACACACAAGGAGAAGAACCAACCGAATACCCGTACAGAATTACGACCTCAAATCTAGGTGATCTCGCCACTAATGAACCGTCATACACTATCAATACCAGAACCTCGCATACGCTACACCGCGACGCCTATGCTAGCCAAAACAAGTCAGATCCATACTACCCATTCGTCGAGTACTAGGATATAGTTCACAACACGACCATCAGATAAGAACATCAATGCTCATACTGCACTAACACTAGAAATAATCACAGCCTTTTAGACACCGCGTCCCGTTCTATCTGGAACCTGTCACTCCCAAATGACAACCTCTATGCTATACGATAACATTAGATCACCCATTCTATCTCTACCTTTCTAGGCGACACTCTTCCAAACATCGTGCACACAAGACCCGTGACTTCAGTCACAACCCACTACTTGTCAAAAGAGAAAGGTGCCTATATGGCAACACCGCCCTTACTGGCTCTGAAGACTATACTATCCATAACTGCCTCAACTGGCGCACAATCCCATCACCTACCTGACAACACACAACAATCACTCACAATCTTTAATCCATCCTCGGATCATACCTTAAACCATTTTGCTTATCAGTACTAAACACCATGCCATAATGCCTCTACTACCGTCATCCTCGAATGACAACTCAAACTCACGTTTCACCGACTCAATAGGCTACTGGCAAGTGATCTCCCCTCAAGCATCCCTAGGATAACACCATCACAACAAGAGAGTATGCCTCACTTTCGATACTCCCCACAGTAACCACTACATACTACTAGGATATAACCCTTACACAGCAATGCCATGCTGATAGATCCCAAAGAAAAGGAATAAGCATAAAATCCACGATACTCAACACCCAACTATCTCCTCAAACCATATACAACACAATCAGTCACCAACACTTAATCGGCTACTCTGATCATTCTTCCCAGGACAATTTACATACTTAACCAAAGAAACCTTACGCCCTAGCGTCAACACCATCACTTTCCCTTTTTACCGTTCCTCAGAACACCCTTGGCCTCGACAAAAGTCAAATGAGGCTACCAACTAGACCTGCGAGATCACACTCATCCCAGTCATTATAATTATCAGTCTATCTCTTCAGATCCTCAACCAACTAGCACTTCAATGACCCCATACTACCTGCCTTATCGTGCAACCCTGCACTATACAACTAAAATTGACCACTATACCTCGGCCCGGACTCTCTCGACAACCGTGATAACCTATCGCTCATTCACCAAGCCATACAATCAACTCACTGAGAGTCAATTACTCGCAACGCGCTCTTGTAGCTGTCTAAAATGAGGATCACTCTTCAATAAACCAGTCTCTAAAACATACTCTTATAATACCACGAAATGATCCACATCCTGCAATCGGTTATCCGGCACTGGCATGATTTCAGTAAATGCCTACGTCGCCCTAAACCTACAGAGTCCAACAAATCCCCTTAATAGTCATAATCAACACGCTTCCTCAGACCGTAACAGAATACCCGAAATACACGTCTATAACCGATAGAATACACTTGTGACTCAAACAACCTCCATCACACCCACTACAAAGAGGTTCGAAAAGAACCTCAGTACCAAACCATGACCTAAGTCACAAACACTAACCCCCCAAGGTCACACCTTTCTCCCACGAAACCCTCACTCTATACACCTGACCTTTCCGGTTACAAAACCCCTACACTGGTGCATGAAACTCATATACAACATAGACACCATGCCATGAAATACGAACCTACTCTAAAGTCGTGCTTTAAGTACTGCACAAAATGCAACAAGAAGATCAGAATGATTACACACCAAATAGCTCAACCCACGAGTTAGAAGTCCACGTCATTCGTTCGATAAGAACCGACAACCCAAACAACCCTAGAGCAAATGAGCTCCTCGCCTACTCAGGTCAAAACCCACACAACCATCCATTCTCAACCGCATACTCCTATACATGTATACATATAATAATAATAACCACATACTCCTATACATGTATACATATAATAATAATAATAATAATAATAATAATAATAATAATAATCGTATCTCATACCATGATACAATCATGTCCCATCATTTATAATTTTATTTTATATATTTTTTTAAACACCCCGTCTTTCATTTTTTTTAAAAAAAATACTTGTATAACCATACCTAATAACCGTCACAATACCAAACGAGACATGCTTACACCTACCATGCTCACTACTTGCCACATTATCATTTAAAATAAACTACACACACCGTACCTACCACTTGCCGTTACCACCTAAATCACACTTATCATTATATCATAATTAATATGTTTTCAATTATTTATACATTTCATCGTCATGGCTGTTGATCAAATTCCCTAATCCTTTAATTTTGATAATAACAAATCAATAATAATGTGTTTTTCTAATGGTTCAAATGAGTTTAAATGCAAGGAAATGGAGATCTTATTTTAGAAAGGGTGGAAGGGACTTCAAGTCATCATGTGGTCTCCCAAAGCATCAAGAGGCTGTAAATGCTCTTCAATATGATAATCTCACTATAAATGTATAGTCAAAGTATTCCAAATGAAATTCAAAGGGTCAATATTTGTTCTTGATCATCTTCAAAAGAAAAGGGCCTAAAACTCAAAGTTCAAGTAGCACACGTCGACTGATTTGATACACATGTCGACCGGTATCTAGGCAGTGGCAAAAATCCAAGTTGAACCTTATACACGTCGACCAGTTTGACACACATATCGACCGGTATCTAGGCAGTAGCTAATGTCAAAGTGAAGCTCAGTATACGTCGACTGGTTTAGTGTACACATCAACCGAATCATGAATAACACGTTGACCGGTTTGTAGCACACGTCGACCGGTTTACAGCACTCGTCGACCGGTTTATTCTACATGTCGATCGGTTTGGTCGCAGGTATGCAGATTCAAATTTGTAACGGCTATATCTTCATTTAATGCTATGAACTACCTACAATAACTCTATTGAATTCAAAATATCTACAAATAGAGAAGGTTGGAGCTCAAAGCACAATACACACAAGTGAGAATACTCAAGAACATCATTCAAGAGCATTCAAAGAGCCTAAAATTCTAATCTGAGCATTTACTTCTTATTTTCTCTCTCATATCAGTTCAGAGACTAGAGCTTCATTTATTTCATCTGCTTACTTTAGTGTGAGAGTTATTCTTGTAATATCTTCTAGAAAAAGAGAGAGAGAGAATCAATATTGTAATCTTTATTTTTATATCTCTACTATCTTGTAAGGGTTGGTGTGACCCAAAACCAAAGCTTAGGAGAAAGGTGTTTTCCAAGCAAGGAAAAGAAGCATAGTCTTGCTTTAATTGACGGTTTGCTCTCCACAATTAAGGAGGAGCTTTAGTGATTTTGGAAAGTCTCAAGGGAGGACCTTGAGCCGGGGAGTAGGAGCTTCCGAACCTCGCTAAATTGCCGAGTCACTGTTTGCAATTCTCTATCTCTATCCTTTTTAATTGTGCTTATATTGCTTGAATATTTTTATTGTGTATTGCTTTCTATTTAGTTGAAAATAAATTTTTAAAATTACAAACATTGGCCATTGACTCTATTCACCCCCCTCTAGAGTCAATTAGTGACTAACAATTGGTATCAGAGCCTAATCTCTAGAAAAAGACTTGACCATCTTAGAGAACGATCATGGCAAATACAATGTTTCACCAAGAAGGTTAATCTAACAATAGACCTCCATGGTTTGATGGAAGTGACTACAACTATTGGAAAATCAAAATGAGAGCATTCCTAAGAGGCATAGATATAGATGTTTGGAAAGCCACCGAACAAGGAGACCATGTTCCAACCAAGGTAGTAAACGGTGAAAATGTTCCAACACCCGATATTGAATGACCCTAAATGATCGTAGGCTTGTACAATGCAATGTCAAAGCCATTACAAATCTCTATTGTGCCTTAAACAAAGACGAATTCAATAGAATTTCGGATTACGAAACAGCCAAAGAAATTTGGGATAAACTTGAAATTACCTATGTAGGTACTAGTCATGTTAAGGAATCCAAAATGAATATGCTCGTACATAAATATGAACTTTTTACCATGAACGGCAAATAAACTATTAGTGAAATGTACTTTCGTTTTACTAACATTGTGAATCCTTTGAAGGCTCTTGGAAAGTCATACACATCATTTGAGAATGTGAGAAAAAATTTTAGGCCATTGCCTAAGAATTGGGAAGCCAAGAAGACCGCCATCCAAGAAGCCAAAAATCTAAACACACTTCCCATAGATGAACTCATTGGTTCATTGATGGCATATAAACTTGAAATGAATGATAGAGATGAAGAAAAAGAGACTCAAAAGAAGGACATTGCCCTTCAAGCTACTACCAAAGAAGTCACAATTGATAAGGCTCCTAATGAAGAAGAAGAAGAAGAAGAAATTGCCCTCATTACCAAAACCGTGAGAAGAGTCCTTCAAATGAAGAAGTTTCAAAAAGGCAACAATTTTAAAAGAAGTGGCTCATCTAGTGAGCAAGGAAAAAGAGAAGCACCTACATGCTTTCATTGTGGAAAACCGGGACATTTCAAATCCTATTGTTATACCTATAAAAATGAAAAGGAAAGGAAAAAGAAAGGCAAAGCCATAAAAGCTACATAGGAGGATGATGATTCAAATGGATCCGAAAGTGACAATGAACTCAACAAATTGGTCAATCTTTGTCTCATGGCCAATGAAGATGAGGTAAATTCTAATCATGACTCATTTGACTTAGAAACTTCTTTTGATGAATTGGTTGATGCACATAACTATTTGCTAGATGCTTTTAAAGAATTACATGATGAATTAGGCAAAATGGTTCAAAAATCTGCTAGCCTTAGAAGAGAAAAACTTATCATTTCTCAAAACCTTGAAAAATCTCAACTTGAAAATGAAACTTTGAAAAAGGAAAAAGAATTAGCTAAAAAAGTGGCCTCAATTAAGTTAATTGCTGAAAATGAATAATTGAAAGTCATTATTGAGGATCAAGTTGAAACCTTAGCCAAATTCACAAAAGGTAGAGAGAATTTGGACCTCATACTTGGAAAGCAAAGAAATGCTTATGCTAAAGATGGGCTTGGTTTTGATCCTCACAACAAAGATTCTTGTTTATTGAAAAAGAGAAAACCATTGAACAATTACTTTGTTAAAAATTCCTCTTTTAGTCCAAAATGCAACTATTGCAAGAAGTTAGGACATAAGATCAATCATTGTTCTATTAGGCCATGTATGACAAAAGAAATTTGGGTTATTAAAGGAACATATATGCCTTTTTCTAACTCTCATGGACCCAAGAAATTGTGGGTACCAAAAGAAGATTACTTAAATTCCTTTTTTAGGTTTGCTTGAAGTCTCCATACTCATCCAAGGACAAATGGTTCCTTGATAGTGGTTGCTCAAGACACATGACAGGAGATCGATTAAAATTTCTCTTTATCAAGTCTCACAAAGGTGGAATCGTTACATTTGGAGATAATTCAAAATGTAAGGTCATCGGGATCGGATCTATTGGTATATCCTCTTCCTTATCTATTAATGATGTCTTACTTGTTAAAGGCTTAAAACATAACTTGTTTAGCATTAGCCAACTATGTGATAAAGGATATGATGTGTTGTTTAAATCAGATAAATGCATTGTTAAAAGGGATAATAATGAAGTATTTCATGCTCTTAGAAATGGTAATGTATATACTTTGCTTTTGTGTGAATTATATGATCAAAATGTTAAGTGCTTTGTTTCTTCAAATGAAAATAGTTGGTTATGGCATAGAAGGTTAGGTCATGCTAGCATGGATTTAATCTCGAAATTATCTAAAAATAAATTAGTCAAAGGCCTCCCGAAGACTAATTTTTTAAAGAATAAAACTTGTAGTGCATGCCAAATAGGGAAGCAAATTAAATCGTCATTTAAAAGGAAAAAGGACTTAACTACTTCAAAACCACTTGAGTTAATTCATATGGATCTATTTGGTTCGGAGAGAATTGCAAGTCTTGGTGGAAAACTCTATGCATTTGTCATTGTTGATGATTACTCTAAATTCACTTGGGTGTTTTTCCTTACCCACAAAAATGAGGCCCATTCAATTTTTGCTAAATTTTGTAAAAGAGTTGAGAATGAACAAGAGTGTAAGATTAAGACCATTAGGAGTGATAGAGGAAGAGAGTTTGAAAACCAAGATGTTGAAAGTTTTTGTGATAATAATGGTTATAATCATAATCTTTCGGCTCCTAGATCTCCTCAACAAAACGGAGTTGTTGAAAGGAAAAATAGGTCTCTCCAAGAAATGGCTAGGACTATGTTAAATGAATATAAATCTCCTAGAACTCTACGGGCCGAAGCCGTTAGTACCGCATGCTATATCATAAATAGAGTCATTATTAGAAAACTTCTGAACAAAACTCCTTATGAACTTTGGAACAAAAGAAAGCCAAACATTGGTTATTTTAAGGTTGTGGGTGTAAATGCTTTGTGTTAAACGATAAAGATAACTTAGGAAAATTTGAACCTAAATCGGATGAAGGGATTTTCTTAGGGTATTCATCTCGTAGCAAAGCATTTAGAGTATTTAACAAAAGAACACTTGTAGTTGTTGAATCTATACATGTTGTATTTGATGAATCACCTCTACCCCCTCTTAGATGCTCTTCGGATGAAAATGAGGATGTGATTGAAATCGAAAAGGACCTTGAGAATCTTGAGTTAAATGATTCATCTCTAAAGATCTCACCAAAGATGATCTAAAAGAAAGTCAATCTCAAGAGGATACTCTTCCTAAGACTTAGAAGCATGTGCCTCATCATCCAATCAATCAAATTATTGGCAATCCATCCAAAGGAGTAAGGACTAGATCTCAAATGAGCAATATATGCAATTTTGTCGCCTTTGTCTCACAACTTGAACCTAAAAATATTCATGAAGCTGAAAATGATGAGTCTTGGCTATTGGCAATGCAAGAAGAACTCAATCAATTTGAAAGAAATGAGGTTTGGCAATTGGTTCAAAGACCTAGAAACAAGACCATCATTGGCACAAAGTGGGTATTTAGAAATAAAAGGGATGAGTTAGGATCGATTATAAGAAATAAGGCAAGACTTGTCGCTCAAGGTTATAATCAAGAAGAAGGAATTGCTTATGAGGAAACATTTGCTCCCGTTGCTAGACTTGAAGTTATACGAATGCTCCTTGCTTTTGCATCCCATAAGAATTTTAAATTATATCAAATGGATGTAAAAAGTGCCTTCTTGAATGGCTTCATTGATGAAGAAGTGTTTGTTAAACAACCACTGGGTTTTGAAAGCTATGATTGTCCAAACCACATTTTTAAGTTGTCAAAAGCCTTGTACGGTTTGAAACAAGCTCCAAGAGCTTGGTATGAAAGACTAAGTGGTTTCTTACTTGAAAATGGTTTTTCTAGAGGAAAAATTGACAATACCCTATTCACTAAAACTATTGATTGCAGCCTATTAATTGTTCAAATTTATGTCGATGATATTATCTTTGGATCATCAAATGATATGCTATGTGAAAATTTTGCTTCTTGTATGCAAAGTGAGTTTGAAATGAGCATGATGGGTGAACTCACTTTCTTTCTAGGATTACAAATTAAACAAACACTTGATGGCATCTTCATTTGCCATTCAAAGTATGTTAAAGATTTGCTAAAGAAATTTGGCTTGGAGGAAGTCAAACATGCCCATACTCCTATGAGCTCATCCTTGAAACTTGATAAAGATGAAAAAGGGGTTAATGTAGATATTAAAAAGTATCGAGGTATGATTGGTAGTCTTTTGTATTTGACCGCAAGTAGACCAGACATCATGTTTAGTGTTTGCTTGTGTGCCCGTTTTCAATCTTGTCCTAAAGAATCTCACCTAAGTGCCGTTAAACGAATTTTTCGTTACTTGAGCAATACCATAAATTTAGGTCTTTGGTATCCTAGATACACCTCATTTGATCTTGTTGGTTACTCGAATGCTGATTTTGGCAGATGCAAAATTGATAGAAAAAGCACTAGCGGGACATGTCACTTTCTTGGACAATCCCTAGTTTCTTGGTCTTGCAAGAAACAAAATTTCGTGGCTCTATCAACGGCTGAATCCGAATATATTGCAGCCGGAAATTGTTGTGCTCAAACTCTTTATATTAAGCAAGAACTTGAAGACTTTGGACTTTTCTTTGATCATATCCCCATTATGTGTGATAATACAAGTGCCATATGTATTTCCAAAAATCCTATTCAGCATTTAAGAACAAAGCATATCGAAATTAGATATCATTTTCTAAAGGATCATGTGTCAAAAGGCGATATTGTGCTCACATATATAAGCACTGAAAATCAACTAGCGGACATCTTCACTAAACCTATTCAAGAAGATCATTTTTGCTCACTTAGAAGGAACTTAGGAATGGCCTGTGAAAATGAAGTGGTTTAATCTTGACAACAGGCTTGATTCAGCTTACTTGATCAAACCGGTTGACATCTCCATACCTTACATTAACCGAATTAAGAGAACCGGTCGATGCCTGGAATGCTTACTTCGACCGGTTCCTGAGATGGGTCAATCTATTTTTTTTCAGGTTATTTTTGAACCATACCCGTGCCATATTTTTATGTTTTTCACTTTTCACTTCGTACCTTCTCTCAGTCTCATTCTCTTCTCTCCTCAAGGCCATTTAGGGTTTATCAAGCTTCATTCCTTCTCGCATCATTCAAGGTAAGATCTACCAAGTCATCTTCCTCATGATTCAACCTGTCTCATAAATTATATGTTCATCTTTTATAACAGTTCTCTCATAATCCTTGTTGGTAGAACTAGAATTAGGGTTCAAAGATAAATTCTCCCTAATATTTCGAATCATAAATCCTAAATTCCTCCTTGATTCATGATAAATATGTTCATTAAAATTTTTTGTGTTCTCCCAGCATCGATTCTTCTTGTTTCAGATTAGGGTTTTGCTGTTATAATTCTTTCAATCAATATTGGTTCCATATATTAACCTATTATCTTTGCCTTCCTTGACTCAAACCATATACATCAATGAGTCCTAGGAGAAACCCACCCCATTCCACTCAAAACAGAGAGAAAAAAACCAAAGCCCTACATGATCATGAAGCCAGTGCCTCTATTCCTCCTCCTCCTCGTAACCTAATGATCTTTCAATCTCTCGAATACAAGGTAAGATTTGAAACCATTTTCCTTCAAAAGAAAGTAGCTTATGGCAAAACTCTCAAAAGCACTGATTGTATTAACAACAATCTAAATACCTATAATCTTTTTGAAGTCGTAGGCTTAGCTGAATTCGTGTCCATGGAGATTCCATTCTATCCAAAAGTGATCTAAGAATGCTCCTAAACCTTCCCAAGGGTGGTCTCCGTCACTATGAAACCTATTCTTGGTAAGAGAGTGATGATTTTAATCCTCTCACCGCTGTTCGTGATATTTGTCACGACAAAACTACTGAGGAAATTAATGACATCAAATCTAGTGATCTTACCATTGAAGCCAGTCTTATCTATCGAGTCATTGTTCATTCCATCATTCCCAAGTCCGGTGGTTATTCCGATGTGTCTTATATGGAAGCTCTTTTAACTTGGTGTGTGCTCAAGGATCATAGAATTGATGTGCCTCACTTAATGTACCATCATATGTTGGATTGTATCAATCGCAAAAAATGCCATCTATACTACGCAATGGCTTTCACTGAGATTTTTCAAGCAAAAGGGGTATCATTTATTGGATAGCCTAAAATAAAGCTGCTATCTCAACATCGCTTTGACAAGTCGGCACTTCTGCGAATAAGATTAAAGAGAGATGATTATGGAAATTGGTTTGATCCCAAATTTGTCGGTGATGCACAAACCAAAAGCGAACATGAAGAATCGGATACGGAAGAACATGGGTGCAACCAAAGTGACAATGAAAACCCTCCAGTCAATGAAATCCCTCCAGCTAATACCGACACTGAGATTTCTCTTGACACCGTGCAGGCTGGCTCATCTGCAGAACAATCTATTCACGACCTAATTCTTCAGCAATTGGCTGTCTCTCGTCAAATTCAAGAGGAAGTAATAATGCTACGAGAAGAGCTACGGAGCATGAAGGATGTGATAACCCCGGATTTCCGGATGCGGGTTAGCTAGGCCCACGCCCGATAACCCAAGGATATCAAATCAATTAGAAATTTAACGAACATAGAATACAATATATAAAACAGGAATGAATAAAATTTTGCTGAAAAAAACTAAAATGAAAATCCTTTAATGGAAAAACCTCCGAATAAACTTTATGTATAAGAACTAGTTTGAATACACCAACTTCTCCTTTAATTCTAATACAACTCAGGAATCTATCTCGTGGACCCCTACTAAAAATTCCAATACTGAACATGAACAACTGCAAAGAAATCCAATGCTTACAATGAGAAAAAATACTCTTACGTCATCGATGGAGTGAATAACTGTATCTGCTCAGCACGATTAAGCTCTAAGCCTGGAACTGACGAACACCTATAAAAATAAGAGTGGGTCAGACCCACATGCAAGTTCTATCCTAACTGCAATCCATACAGTGACCCGATACGCAGTTACACCCTAGATATCTCAGCAATAGCTATCTAGTCCATACATATATAAATATCCACACTAAAGGACATTCACTGGACTATGTAGGGGGTCTCAACCTGAATAGAAGGCAACATGCAAAAACGCACCCAAAGGTGGGCATGAGTACATAGACCTAACAGGGTACACCTCAACCTACTATAACCAGCTATGCATGCACTGCATATACGCACCCTAACCAATGAGTCTGAGACTCAAGCTCATCTCCTGGTACCATAATCATATAATTAAAATCCGTCCAAACCAGAGTATGTCATTCAATTCTTTGTTGATTTGACATAAGACGTATAATCAGTTAACCATTCAACTTATTCAGTTGATATGAGTTAACTCCAAACAACAGTAAATCCAAATGGTCACTCAACCTACTCAGTTGATCTGACCTCAACCACAAACATCAATTAATCCAGATAGTCTCATAACTTACTCAGTTGATCTGACTTAAACAAAATTAGGATTTAATATTTTACAATCCTTTCCTTTAATCCAATAGGTTAGGTTTATGCGTTTTGAGCTAAATTATCCCTAGTATGACACTATCCCATACCGGTGCATACAATCCTCCATATCCATGTAATTGACAGAATATATATTAATTCAGCAATTAAAATCCAAAACTATGTAAAAATTATAGACTATGATTAATAGTACAACAATTTAATATCCAAAACCCAAAAGCCAAGTAATTGCAGAATAATTTATATAATACTTCAGCAATTACAATTCAAAACCATAATCCAGTTAATTGTAGAATAATATATAAGATTTTACAATTAACATCAAACCATGTAAATTACAACCTATAAATTAAAATTTAACAATTTACAGTCTAAACTACTATCCAAATAATTGCAGAACAGTGTTTAGCATTCAGCAATTATAAATCCAAGAGTTAAACCATATAGTTGCAGGAACCGATCTAATGATTCAAAAACTAATATCCAGAGCATGCATAGATCAAATCTAATATAAAACCTTATCATGCATTTAAAAACAAGTGTTATTATCATACTGGATCCCATTAAATTGCTAAAATTTAATTCAGCAATTAATCCGTCTTCCATCCGTTAACAGCGTAGAAAAATTATTAATTTTATACTGTTTGTCCTATTGATTTAAAAATCAACTTAAATCAATTCAAGGTTTTAATCACACCCAAAATTAACTATTTAATCCCTCTGTGAAGTCCCATTAAATTTCTGAAACTTAATCAAGCCATTCAGTTCATTTCTTCTGTTAATAGCATGCACAGTTGTATATTTTTACACTGCTTCATCCTTTATCATAGAGACTTAAACCATGCAACAATAAGTTTAATAACATTTAAAGTTTACCATTTAGACCCTTTGTGAAGTCCCAGACCCATTAGAATAGTTTCCATGTTTAACAGTACCAAACAAGTCGTAGAAAAACAAGTCTGGAAGTGGGAATTGAAGAGAGCCTGCTCTAAATTTTAAAGAGCCGGCTCTTTTGAGCCTGGAGCTGGCTCTAGCAGTCCTAGAGCCGGCTCTTCATGTGTGGGAGCCAGCTCCCACTTCCATGGAGCTGGCTCTCACCCCTTTTGAGAGCTTCCGGCCTCCTTCTGCTCCGTTTCAGCTCATCTTCTCCATCTTTGATCTAATCCTAACACTCTGTTGGTCTCTAAAACTAATTTTAGGAGTTTGATTAACACCTAGCAACTTCCTGTTAATTCATTTACAGTAACTAGAATCAATTACAAGAATTAAATTTGAATTAAAGTTGCAACTGAACTGGATATTCTTTAAAACCAATCTAAAATTAATATACCACAACAGTTCCATTACAACCCCTCTGTTCCTCTTCCCCACTGAACCTAAAGATCTTATATCATTTTAGTATCATTCCCATGGTTTGTTTACAGAAGATGGAAGCAAGTACGGTAACTAAAATTACAACAGAACTTAACATGCTTTAAGGAACAAAACTGGAAGCACACATGCACGAAATGTAAATAAATTTGATTACCACACAAACAGATCATCAATATATCATACCATAAACATGTAAGTTCCAATTTATAATTTATTTAACCCTAGAGACTACCTAGGTGCACAGAACACGAGCCAAAGGGAAGGAGAAAGAATAGAACTTGCCTTTCGGTTTCGGTTTGAAACCTTTCAACGTCGTCTTCTTCCTAGACTTTCCAGCGATCGTGACTGCCATCATGGATTCCTCTTCTCTGGTTCTAACCCTCAAACCACGGCCAAAATCCTCTCTAAATTTGCTCTATTTTTCCCTCACAACCTCTCTTTGTTTTCACTTTAAACTCTCTGTATTATACTGTGCCGTGAATAGGGTTTGTGCTTACAACCCTAAGCAGACCTATCACCATATATATATATAGGCATATGAAAACCTACGTATTACTTATATTTAGAGATGGAATCCCAACTAAACCCTAGTGGCCCAAAAACACGATCCATAAACTAAATACCATAATACTTTAAACTAATTAACTCCTTTAAACAATCCAAACTAATTTAATTAAATAAAATAAAATAAAAATCCAATTAACCAAATTAATTAAAACCATACTTAAATACATAGAATAATTAACCAACAAAACATTTTAAAAACCCAAATAACAATTAAACCAAATAAAGACTAAACAAGTAACTCAACCAAAGAACAAAACAAATAATTTAAGCAATTAAACATATCCACATCATCACATAAAACACTTAAAATAAATAGTAAAATCCCAATTATATCCTTTTTAATTTTAGGGGTATTACAAAGGATGATCTTCAAGAATTGCGCACCAATCTCGCTCAGCCTCCTCACTAGTTGTTTGACCCTCCTCTCTTTTTGATGTGACAAAGGGGAGAATATGTGATCTAAAGTGATCTAGAGATGTGATCTAGGGTGATCTAGGGTGGTCTAGAGATGTGATCTAGGGTGGTCTGTCTAGACTTTCTGTACTTGGGAAAACATTTGGATTTTTGGGGATATTTTGACTTGATATTGCTGTGACTTTTTGTTAAAAGCTAATCTATGACATTTTGCTATGACCTTTATGGTAGTTTGCTATAACATTTGCAAAATGGTTTTATGATGATTTATGCAATTGATCTCAATGAGTCATAGATAGTTGGTTTAGATGAATGCTTGAAATATTGCATGCTAGTTACAATTAGTCATTTATGATCTTCATAAAAAGCATTATATGAAAATTAACTATCCTCTTACTACACTAAGTCTCAATGCCATAAAATTACTTGAAACATGTAAACAGGGGGAGATAACATCTCCAAAATTGAATATGTTCCTACAAAAACATTCTGTCACAAATACTTAAAATTTCAACTCTCCAAAGCATGTCAATTAATATATTCTATGGGCAAAATGGCAGGGGGAGTATCTTTATACAACCCTATATTCTTTAGATCACATAATTGATTTGTCATCATCAAAAAAGGGGAGATTGTTGATCAAATTCCCTAATCCTTTAATTTTGATGATAACAAATCAATAATGATGTGTTTTTTCTAATGGTTCAAATGAGTTTAAATGCAAGGAAATTGAGATCTTGTTTTAGAAAGGGTGGAAGGAACTTCAGGTCATCATGTGGTCTCCCAAAGCATCAAAAGGCTGCAAATGCTCTTCAATATGATCATCTCACTATAAATGTACAATCAAAGTATTCCAAATGAAATTCAAAGGGTCAATATTTGTTCTTGATCATCTTCAAAAGAAAAGGGCCTAAAACTCAAAGTTCAAGCAGCACACGTCCACTAGTTTGATACACATGTCGACCGGTATCTAGGCAGTGGCAAAAATCCAAGTTGAAGCTCATACACGTCGACCGGTTTGACACACATGTCGACTAGTATCTAGGCAGTAGCTAACGTCAAAGTGAAGCTCAGCATACGTCGACTGGTTCAGTGTACACATCAACCGCATTATGAAGAACACGTCGACCGGTTTGCAGCACACGTCGACTGGTTTACAGCACACGTCGACCAGTTTATTCTACATGTCGACCGGTTTGGTCGCAGGTCTGCAGATTCAAATTTGTAACGGCTATATCTTCATTTAATGCTCTCAACTATGTACAACAGCTCTATTGAATTCAAAATATCTACAAATAGAGAAGGTTGGAGCTCAAAGCAAGATACACACAAGTGAGAATACTCAAGAACATCATTCAAGAGCATTCAAAGAGCCTGAAATTCTGATCTGAGCATTTACTTCTTATTTTCTCTCTCATATCAGTTCAGAGACTAGAGCTTCATTTATTTCATCTACTTACTTTAGTGTGAGAGTTATTCTTGTAATATTTTCTAGAAAGAGAGAGAGAGAGAGAGAATCAATATTGTAATCTTCATCTTTATATCTCTACTATCTTATAAGGGTTGGTGTGACCCAAAACCAAAGCTTAGGAGAAAGGTGTTCTCCAAGCAAGGAAGAGAAGCATAGTCTTGCTTCAATTGACGGTTTGCTCTCCACCATTAAGGAGGAGCTTTAGTGATTTTGGAAAGTCTCAAGGGATGACCTTGAGCCGAGGAGTAAGAGCTTCCGAACCTCGCAAAATCGCCAAGTCACTGTTTGCAATTCTCTATCTCTATCCTCTTTAATTATGCTTATATTGCTTGAATATTTTTATTGTGTATTGCATTCTATTTAGTTGAAAATAAATTTTTAAAATTACAAACATTGGCTATTGACTCTATTCACCCCCCCTCTAGAGTCAATTAGTGACTAACAATGGCCATATAACACACATTTTCGCAATTAAACATGTAAGCATATGAACACTTAGCAAATAAGCATGTCTTTTAAAACTGTAAACACATAAGCAATTAAGCAAGTAAACATGCTTCTCAAGTAACAAACACTTTAACACATAAACACATAAACAATGCAATTCACCTTCCACACAACCCTAGGTAGGCCTCTACCCGTCATCCTACTGGTTTTCGAACCATGGCTTTGATATCAAATTTG